>NC_056725.1:1225164846-1225169846 GCF_019279795.1 Protopterus annectens
ATAAATCAGCACTAAAAATTAAAAGCACTACACCCTCACTCCCCATTGGCCCTGGTTTTCAATTATTAAGGAATTCCCAATATTATTCTAGCATGTCCAAAGGTGAGTTGTCAATCTCCTCTCCAGTCCAGCTGGTGAATCTGGGAATCTTGAGGCAATGTTACAACTAAAAAACACCCTCACTCCCCATTGGCCCTGGTTTTCAATTATTAAGGAATTCCCAATATTATTCTAGCATGTCCAAAGGTGAGTTGTCAATCTCCTCTCCAGTCCAGCTGGTGAATCTGGGAATCTTGAGGCAATGTTACAACTGCCTCATGTACACAGACAACCCTCTCCTCCTCCCAACAAATTCCAACACATGTGAGAGATGCAACCATATAGCCAAACTGGAGGCTAAGCTCTCTCAACTCAGTACTGGCATAACCAGTCAGGAGGAGAAGGAAACCACACTCACTACAATTCCAGTCTCAGATAGACCTACCACGACAGCAAACCAAACACATAATCACACAAAAACATACTCGGAGGCTCTAAATAAAGATGTGCCGAAGCAGCAGAGACCTCCAAAGCAGACACCCAAGCAGCCACTACCCCAAAACAAAACACGTGCTACACATATCTCACAAAGCCAGTGTGCCGAACAGTCACAGCCCTTAAGACTAAACAACACACCTGATAAACTTGTAATAGGTGACTCTATCATCAGGCACACTGAAGTCCCGCTCACCAGGCTGAACAAGGAGAGGGTCACGGTGAGCAGCCTGTCGGGCGCTCGGATCTGCCACATAACACAAGCACTCAGGTCACTTCAAGGCAAGTACAAATATGACTCAGTCATTGTCCATGCTGGTGTGAATGACCTGAGACGTACCTCCCTGGACTACATGAAAAGAGACATAAAGGAGCTCTCTGAGCATGTAGCCCAGGCCGGTATGACCCTGACCTTGAGTAGCATCTTACCCTCACCAAGAATGATGCCACAATATGAAGACAAGATGATCAATTTCAACAATTGGCTTAAGTACTGGTGTCATTCAAAGGGGATCTAATGCCTGTCAGCTTGGGATGATATGCTCGACAAGCCACGATGCTTCGCGAGGGACGGCTTGCACCTGTCACCCCTGGGCTTTCGGATATTGGCAAAGGCTCTTGCTACCCCCATAGTGCCTTTTTAGGCAAGGCTCAAAAGAGAAACCCACCTCCATAGGTATCACAAGGGATAAGAAACTAAGAGTAATGCTACTCAACGCCAGAAGTCTAAACCTCAAGATGCACGCACTCGAAACTCTCCTTAGCATGGAGAACATCGATATCTGTGTAGTAACAGAAACCTGGTTCAGGGCTCCCGAGAGCACCCCAGCACTACCAGGTTATACCTCATACCATGCTTTTCGGCCCCAAAACTTGGACTGAACCACAAAAGGAGGGGGAGTATCGATATTCATCAAAGATACCCACACCTCCAGGTTGGTGGCAAAGCACGAAGCATCAGAGACTATCCATGTGCAACTAACAGTGGGTAAAGCTGCCTTCCAGTTTATAGCCCGCTACAGACCACCCTCCCAAACCCAGGAACCCCACTCGGCCTTCCTGAGAACACTAGAAAATATGAAGGTCTCTCCAAACACCATTATATTGGGCGACTTCAACTACCCAAACATAGACTGGGAGCATTACTCTAGCTCCAACGCCCTAGCCCAAAGGTTCCTAGAATTTATAAACTCAAATGCTATGGAACAACTTGTTACCACTCCCACAAGAGGGGAAAACATACTGGACCTGATCATCTCCAACATGGGGACTCTATGCTCCAGACCAGAAGTGTATCCCTCACTGGTAAGATCAGACCATAAACTAATCTCACTGGATATTCACATCCCGATCCCACCCCCCTGCCCAGAAAACCACAGTGAAAAACTTCTCTAAAGCAAATTTCACACTCCTCAAAACTGAGGTGGAATCCTTCAAAGCCCCGGCCTGTGGAAAATACGGCCAGACCGCAGAATCCTTTATAAACGCATTCTATGAACACCTTCAGGAATGCATGGATCATGCGATCCCAAATAAAACCAAGACCCAATCCTCCAAAGGCAGACGTCCTGTCTGGTGGACCCCAGCCATAAACAAACTATACAATAGAAGGAGGAAGCTACTAAATGATAGAGCAAAATCCCAAAAGGGAAGGCATCACTGATCAGTATTAGCAAAAACTACGGGCAAACATAAAATTGTCTAAGGCCAGCTTAGAGAAAAATTGCACAGGACACTAAGGATAATCACAAGGCTTTCTTTAGTTATGTTAGGAACCTGGGTGGTAATTCCCAGATATGCTCAGAATTAGTCCAAAATGACAAAAAGTACACCGAACCCACAGACATTGCCAACATCCTAGCTGACAGGTTCAGCGCAAACTTCTCCCCTCCCCACCAAAAGGGCAAATATCTATCCCAGCAGAGTGCTGCCCCCCTGACATCTCAGATGCTCATGTAAGAGCCGCCCTCTCCAAAGCAAAAAACACAGCATCAATGGGACCAGACGGTGTCCCGGGCTGCATCCTACATGAACTCCAAGAAGAGCTAAACCCAAACATAAAACTACTGTTCAGTCTCAGCCTTACTACAGGATATGTGCCCAAAGAGTGGCGTACAGCAACAGTGGTCCCTCTCCATAAAGGTGGTGCCTCAACGGATCCTGGAAACTATCGCCCCATAAGCCTGACTAGCTTGGTCTGCAAAGCTATGGAAAGGATCATCATGGACCTCATAAATAAAGATATTGGGGACCTACAAACACTGGATCCTACCCAGTTCGGCTTTGTTAAGGGCAGATCCTGCCTCTTAAACCTGGTTGATTTCTTTGAAACCGTCACCAAGGCCATTGACGAGGGGAAGGTGGTCCACACAGCCTACCTGGACCTCGCAAAAGCCTTCAATACAATACCCCACTCGGACATTATAGATAAGCTCACCAGCTTAAATATAAACCCCTATGTCACTAGATGGATTGCAAATTGGCTCAAGGACAGAACCCACATGGTTAGAATTGCTGGAGCAATGTCAGACTCCAAACCAGTTACAAGTGGTGTCCCACAAGGCTCAGTCCTGGGACCTCTCTTGTTTGGTATATATTTCTCGGAGGTACAGGCCAACACAGAAGGACTGTGGCTGACCAAGTTCGCAGATGACTGCAAACTGGGCGCCATAATCGACTCTCCAGCCGACACAAGCATCCTCCAAAAGGGCCTCATAGAAACAGACAACTGGTGCCAGAGCCATGGCCTCAAGCTAAATGCCAGAAAGTGTATAGTCATCCCCTTTGGCAAAAACAAAGTGCCCACAAATTACCACATAGGTGGTAATCCATTAAGTACAGAAGACGTAATTAGGGACCTGGGGACCCAAGTTGATAGCAATCTCTCATTTGACAACCACGTGGCCAAAGTGGTTAGAAAAACATTTTATATAGCCCACCTAATCATGAAGGGATTCACATCTAGATCAGGGGAGGTCATCGTGCCTCTTTACTCATCCCTCATCAGGCCCATAATTGAGTACAATGCCCCTTTTGGGATGTACCTTAGCAGACACCTGCAGCAACTGGAAAGACCCCAAAAGTACCTCACCAAGAGGATCAAAGGGCTCAAACAGATGCCATATGCTGCCAGGTTAAGGAAACTCCAGCTCTACTCAGTGGCATACCGCCTGTTAGAGGCGATCTGTGCCTGACGTATAAAGCCATGTCCAACCCGGAATTAATGGACATGCTGCACCTCAGAAAATCCAAATCCCATCGAGCTACGCTCGAGACTTGAACCTCAGCACTGAAATAAATAGGACATGCTGGAGGGACAGATTCATAACCCAGAGGCTTCCTTCACTCTGGAATAAAATCCCAGTCCAGGTTAGGCAGAGTCCCTCATTGACTCTCTTCAAGAGGAATCTTGATGAGTGGATGGGAGATCGTAGGTTTACCCCAGGTATCACTTCTGTGTCACTGTTAGACAGAGGCACAGTATACTAACCTCGAAAAAGGGCATAGCAAAATTAATTTAAAATGGGTGGCGAAAGCCAAACACATTCTGGCTAGGCTTATAAATGCCCTAGGGCAGATAGCCTAGTATGAACCTATGAACCTATGAACAAGTAACATGCACACAACCCATGACAAAGGGACTGCATTGGCAATGGAAGACATCTCCTAATGGACAAACATTATTACAATACACTTACTGACATGTACCCTTTCCCACTACTATCTACAGAGCTATACAAATACACACCTAAGCTGATACAAGTTTTCTGCCAACAAAAGCCTACTGGTAATCACTACATAGAACACTATACAGCCATCATTTATGCCTCCACAGGTACACAGCAGCATGCAGTATGCTTTTCTAATGTGCGCTTCACAACGTAAAAACAATCACTGTCAACTCTATCACTGCTTCATTCAACAAGTGTTTCATAGGGAATACTGCTTACAGCCGACAGGAATTGTCCTACTACTATGTAAGTAACCTTACATATGAATATACAGACAACTGTCACAGCACACATAGACTATATGCTCATGCATCTAGTGCCAATGTCAAACACAGACTACACTACAGAGCAACTGATACAATTTCAAAAACATATGCAGAGTTTATAAAACCATTACAGCAGAATGCTTTTCAATGTCATTTAAACCTAATATATTACTCCTTGTAGCTGTCACGGTACAATGCACAATTAATACTTACATCAATATGTATTAGCGTAATACTGTTCATAATGAGCTTTACTAACAGTATATGTTACAACTTCAGTGACTTTACTGTCATTGACATTAGACATTCAAACAACCTACTCACATCTCGGTTTTACTAGGTTATCCGTACGCTGTAAGGCAATAAATCCACCTGTTGCACAATATACACAATTTGATGACAGTCTTCACGACCGTTAGCTTTTTAATCACGTCGTCTAGTAGTCCCGCCCTATATTTCTGTTTTATTT